>NW_028154200.1:57138-79843 GCF_964211835.1 Anser anser
CCCCCAAAAAAACGAGCCCCCCCCCCAAATGGCCCTGATCCCCCCTAAATTACCCCAACACCCCATAACCCCCCCCAAACCCCTCCCAAAGCCCCCCCAACACCCCAAAACCCTCTCCCCACACCCCAAAACCCCCTCCCCACACCCCCAGAGTCCCCCAAATACTCCCTGACCCCCCCAAAAAACTCTACCCCCCCGAAATACCCCTGACCCCCCCCAAATTACCCCAACACCCCACATTCTCCCCAACCTCCCCCCAAAGCCCCCCCAAAGCCCCCCCATCACCCCAAAACACCCTCCCCACACCCCAAACCCCCTCCCCACACCCCCCCAGGACCCCCCCCCAAATATCCGGGCCCCCCCGGGCCCCCCCCCGTTACCGGTGGAGGCGCAGCAGCGCCTGGCGGTGGGGGTGCGGGCGGGGGCTGAAGAAGAGGGCGAGGCGGCACCCCAAATTCCGCAGCCCCCCAAAAGCGGGGGCCCCCCGCACCTCGGGGCCGTGCTCCAGCAGCAGCTCCGCCATCACCTGGGGGGGGGGGGCAGCGGGGGGGGGGGGGGGGGGCACGGTCAGGAGGGCCCCAAAACCCCCCCCACAGGAGCCCCCCCGATAATCCCAGATCCACCCGGAGCCGCCCAGGACCTCCTGGAGCCCCCCAGGGGACCCCAAAAGCCCCCCCTGGAGCCCCCCAGGAACCCCAAATCCACCTGAAGCCCCCCCAGAGCACCCTAGGGACCCCAAAAGTGCCCCCAAAGCTCCCCAGACCCCCTCTGAAGCCCCCCCAAATCCACCTGAAGCCCCCCCAGGACCTCCCAGATAAGGCCAAGGACCCCAAAAGTGTCCCCAAAGCCCCCCTCTGGAGCCCCCCACAACCCCCAAATCCCTCCAACCCCCTCCCCAGAACCTCCTGGAGCCCCCCAAGGAACCCCAAAGCCCCCTCTGGAGCCCCCCCAAGACCCCCAAATCCCTCTGAAGCCCCCCCATGACCTCCTGAAGCCCCCCCAACGACCCCCAAATCCCCCTCTGGAGCCCCCCCAGGACCTCCTGGAGCCCCCAAGGAACCCCAAAGCCCCCCGTGGAGCCCCCCAGCGACCCCCAAATCCCCCTGATGCCCCCTCAGAACCTCCTGAAGCCCCCCCCAAGAACCCCAAAGCCCCCTCTGGAGCCCCCCAGAACCTCCTGGAGCCTCCCAAGGACCCCCAAAGCCCCCCGTGGAGCCCCCAGCGACCCCCAAATCCCCCTGACGCCCCCCCCAGAACCTCCTGGAGCGCCCCCCAAGAACCCCAAAGCCCCCTCTGGAGCACCGCAGAGCCCCCAGTTCCCCTGAAGCCCCCCCAGGACCTCCGAGAGCACCCTGAGGACCCCAAAAGTACCCCCAAAGCCCCCTCTGGAGCCCCCCAGGACCTCCTGGAGCCCCCCGAGGAACCCCAAAGCCCCCTCTGGAGCCCCCCAGGACCTCCTGGAGCCCCCCGAGGAACCCCAAAGCCCCCTCTGGAGCCCCCTAGGGCCTCCTGGAGCCCCCGAGGACCCCCAAAGCCCCCTGTGGAGCCCCCCCAGGACCCCCAAATCCCCCTGAAGCCCCCCCCAGGACCTCCATGAGCCCCCCAAGGAACCCCAAAGCCCCCTCTGGAGCCCCCCCAGGACCCCCAAATCCCCCTGAAGCCCCCCCCAGGACCTCCATGAGCCCCCCAAGGAACCCCAAACCCCCTGTGGAGCCCCCCAGGACCTCCATGAGCACCCCAGGATCCCCAAATCCCCCTGCAGCCCCCCCAGGCCCCCCCCCCAGACCTGCTGCAGGGTGAGCAGCACGACGCGCGCCCACTCCTGGCCGTCCATGCGGCGGATGCACACCAGCGTCTCCTTGATGATGTCCCCGTAATCGGCGTAAAACTGGGGAGAAAGGGGGGGACACGGGGTGTCCCCAAAAGAGCCGAGGGGACAGCGGGGGGGGGGGGGGGGACAGGGACGCAGGGCTGGTGTCCCCAGAAGTGTCCCCACCTTGTCGTAGTGCTTGAAGACGTCGGAAGCGGCGCTGGGCTCCAGCACGTTGTAGATGATGAGCTTGCAGAAGCCGGCCAGCAGCACGCGGCGGCGGTGCAGCTCCTCCATGCGTGCCTCGGCGTCCTCAGGCTCTGCGGGGACAAGGGGACAGCTTGGGGACACCGAGGGGACACTAAAAGGAAGCCAGGAGCAGCCGGGGGAGGTCCTCGAGGGGGTTTGGGGACGTCGAGGGGACGTTGAGGGGACTTGGGACACCAAACGGATGCCAGGAGCAGCCAGAAAAGTCCTCCAGGGGGCTTGGGGACATCTTGGGGACAATGAGGGGACACAGGGGACACTGAGGGGACACTAAAGGGATGCCAGGAGCAGCCGGGGGAGGTCCTCGAGGGGGTTTGGGGACATTGAAGGGATGTTGAGGGGATCTGGGACACCGAAGGGAAGCCAGGAGCAGCCAGAAAAAGTCCTCCAGGGGGCTTGGGGACATCTTGGGGACATTAAGGGGACACAGGAGACAAGAAGAGGACTCAGGGGACGCTAAAGGGACGCCAGGAGCAGCTGGGGGAGGTCCTCGAGGGGGCTTGGGAGGGCAAGGGGACATTGAGGGGGCACTTTGAGGACACTGGGTCCACTTTGGGTCCATGAGGACCACCTGGCGACCACCTTGGGGACGTGAGGGGACATCTCAGGGCCACCACGGCCACCTCAGATACACCTTAAGGCCACCTCAGAAGCTCTTTTTTTGACCTTGGGGCTACCTTGGGGATATTGGGGTCACTTTAGGGGCCACTGGGGCCACCTGGGGACCACCGGGACCATCTTGGGACCACCTTAGGGACACGAGGGGACATCTCAGGGCCACCAGGGCCACCTCGGAGACATCTCGAGGCCACCAGGGACTGCTCGAAGATGTCTTTGGGCCACTTTGGGGCCACCGGGACCACTTTGGGGCCACGGGGGCTACCTCACGACCACCAGGACCACCTGGGGCCCACCGGGGCCACCTCGGGGCCACGTTGGGGCCACGTTGGGGACACGTTGGGGACCTCACCGTCTCTGTCCCCGTCCCCGGGGCTGAAGACGTGGTCGAGGAGCACGGCGGCCAGCTGGCAGCGCAGCTCCGCTTCGGGCACCAGCCGCAGGGGCGCCAGCGCCGCCCTGTCCCCACGCGTCACCGCGGGGCCCAGCACCAGCAGGAGGTCGCTCAGCACCACGAAGGCCTTGGGGACAACGGGGACGGGGTCGGCGGTGTGCCACCGCCGGCGTCACCTCGCCCCCCCCGTGTCCCCGCGGCGTCACCTGCTCCCGGACGCCGGCGTCCCCGTCGGAGAGGCAGCTCTGGCACAGGGCGCAGAAGGAGGTGGCCTTGCTCCTCAGGGCGTGCAGCTGCTCCTGGGGACAGCCGGGTGGCACTTGGGGACAGCCGGGTGGCACTCGGGGACGTCCCCGAGCCGGGGCCACGTCCTCGCTAAGGGGGGGCTGTCCCCCTGTTGTCCCCTCCCCGCTGTCCCCCTGTTGTCCCCCTCGGGGTGCTGGCGCTGCTGGGTGTGCTGCTGGGGTCCTGGTCCTGTCCCCATGTCCCTGTCCCCGTCCCCATGTCCTGTCCCTGTCCCCGTGTCCTGTCCCTGTGTCCTATTCCTGTTCCCAAGTCCCCATCCCTGTCCCCATGTCCTGTCCCTGTCCCCATGTCCTGTCCCTGTCCCCATGTCCTGTCCCTGTATCCTATTCCTGTCCCCATGTCCCCATCCATGTCCCCATTTCCTACCGCTGTCCCCGTGTCCCTGTCCCCATCTCCTGTTCTGTGTCCTCTTCCTGTCCCCATGTCCTCTCCCTGTCCCCATGTCCCGTCCCTGTCCCCTGCCCCATGTCCCCCTGTCCCCGTCCCCCGCCCAGTGTCCCCATGTCCCCGTCCCTCTGTCCCTGTCCCCTTCCCGATGTCCCCATATCCCCAAGTCCCTGTCCCCACGGTGTCCCCGTGTCCCCTTATCCCCACATCCCCACGTCCCTGTCCCCTGCCCCGGTGTCCCCGTGTCCCCGTCCCCTTCTCCAGTGTCCCCAGTGTCCCCGTGTCCCCTTCCCCAGTGTCCCCACGTCCCCACGCTCACCTGGGGGACGTCGGTGGCGGGCAGCCGGGACAGCTCCCAGAGGATGTGGAAGTGGGCGCAGGTGATGGCGGGGACGAGGAGCTGTGGGGACACGGGGTGGCATCGTGTCCCCTCCCTGGCGTTGTCCCCAGTGTCCCCAGTGTCCCCAGTGTCCCCGGATACCTGCGGGGGCACCTCGCCCGTGTCGGCCGCGCGCTGCAGGAGGAGGACGCAGGGCTCGAAGAGCTGCCAGGGCGTCAGGTCGTGGGCGCTGCGGGGACAGGGGACATGGGGACATGGGGACACGGGGACATGGGGACAGGGAGGTGGAGACATTGGGAAGGGGACAGGGAGGTGGAGACACAGGGAAGGGGACAGGGAGGTGGAGACGGGGACCTGGGGACATCGGGAAGGGGACAGGGACATTGGGAAGGGGACAAGGACATGGGGACGGGGACATCGGGGACAGATCAGGGACACGGGGAAAGGGACAGGGACATGGGGACAAGGAGGTGGGGACACGGGGACAGGGGGAAAGGGAACAGGGACACGGGGCCAGCGGGGAACGTCTGGGGCCAGCAGGGGACACCTGGGGACAGGGGGGGACACATCGGGGACAGGAGGGGACACGTCGGGGACAGGAGGGGACACGTCGGGGACACGCTGGGGACGCGGGGCACACTTGAAGAGGACGGCGAGGCGCTTTAGGGTGGCGGCGGCGCTGTACAGCTCCTCCTCGTCCAGGGACTGCGCCTGCGGGGGGGACAGCGGGGTTGGGGACAGCCGGGGACATCCCGCGGGGCTGGGGACACCCCGTTACCCCCACCCCCTTACCCCAAACCCACCCCTAATCCCCCCCAAACCCCCTGTAACCCCCCCAAATCGCCTACAACCCCCCCGGACCCGCAGCAGGCGGTGGCAGCGCTCCCCCAGCAGCTCCCCCATGCCCCCATCCCCACCCCATAACCCCAAACCCACCTCAAATCCCCCCCAAACCCCCAACTGCCCCCCAAATCCCCCCCAAATCCCCTACAAATCCCCACAAATCCCCCCCAAACTCCCTATAATCCCCCCCAAACACCCCCAAATCCCCCCCAAACCTCCTATAATCCCCCCTAATCCCCCCCAAACCCCCTATAATCCCCCCAAATCCCCCCAAACCCCCTACAAATCCCCCCTAATCCCCCCCAAATCCCCCCCAAATCCCCCCAAACCCCCTATAATCCCCGCTAATCCACCCCAAACCCCCTACAAACCCCCCCTAATCCCCCCCAAATCCCCTATAATCCCCCCCCAAATCCCCCCTAACCCCCTACAAATCCCCCCTAACCCCCTACAGTCCCCCCTAATCCCCCCCAAACCCCCTATAATCCCCCTAATCCCCCCAAATCCCCTATAGTCCCCCCTAATCCCCCCAAACCCCCTACAAATCCCCCCAATCCCCCCCAAACCCCCTACAAATCCCCCATAATCCCTCCCAAATCCCCTATAATCCCCCCCAAATCCCCCCAAACCCCCTATAATCTCCCCTAATGCCCCCGAATCCCCCCCAAACCCCCTATAATCCCCCTAATCCCTCCCAAATCCCCCCCCAATCCCCACCAATTCCCCTCCAAACCCCCTATAATCCCCCCTAATCCCCCCCAAATCCCCTATAATCCCCCTATAGTCCCCCCTAATCCCCCCCAAATCCCCAAAAACCCCCTATAGTCCCCCCTAATCCCCCCCAAATCCCCCCAAATCCCCTATAATCCCCCCTAATTCCCCCCAAATCCCCCCCAAACCCCCTACAATCCCCCCTAATCCCCTCCAAATCCCCCCCAAACCCCCTACAATCCCCCCTAATCCCCCCCAAATCCCCCCCAAATCCCCCCCAAATCCCCTACAATCCCCCCTAATCCCCCCCAAATCCCCCCCAAACCCCCTACAATCCCCCCTAATCCCCCCCAAATCCCCCCTAATCCCCCCAAATCCCCCCTAATCCCCCCCAAACCCCCTACAATCCCCCCTAATCCCCCCCAAATCCCCCCCAAATCCCCCACAATCCCCCCTAATCCCCCCAATCCCCCCGTACCTGCAGCAGGCGGTGGCAGCGCTCCCCCAGCAGGTCCCCGAGGAGGCTCCACGCCAGCTCCCCGCGGCCCCGCAGCGGCAGCCGGGGGTCGCAGAAGGTCCCCAGGACGCGGGCGGCCGCCTCCAGGACCCCCGGCCCCGTGTGCTTCAGCACCAGCTCCTGCAGCTGCGCCAGCGCCTGCTCCAGGGGCTGGGGGGGGGATATGGGGTTGGGGACACGGGGACCCCAAATGGTGAGGGGACACGGGGACCCTATGGGGAATGGGTGACCCTAGAAGGATTAGGGACACGGGGACCCCAAATGGTGAGGGAACACGGGGACCCTATGGGGAATGGGTGACCCTAGAAGGATTGGGGACACGGGGACCCCAAAGGGTGAGGGGACACGGGGACCCCGAAGGGTGAGGCGACACGGGGACCCTATAAGGAATGGATGACCCTATAAGGATTGGGGACACGGGGACCCCAAATGGTGAGGGGACACGGGGACCCCAAAGGGCAAGGGGACACGGTGACCCTATGGGGAATGGGTGACCCTAGAAGGACTGGGGACACGGGGACCCCAAATGGTGAGGGGACACGGGGACCCTATGGGGAATGGGTGACCCTAGAAGGATTGGGGCCAGGTGACCCTATAGGGACTGGGGACATGGTGACCCTATAGGATTGGGGCTGGGTGACCCTATAAGGACCGGGGGACCCTATAAGAACTGTGTGACCCTATCAGGACCGTGTGACCCTATAGGGTTGGAACCGTGTGACCCTATAGGGTTGGGACCGTGTGACCCTATAAGGACCGCATGACCTTATAGGATTGGGGACAGGGTGACCCTACAGGATTTGGGCTGGGTGACCCTACAGGATTGGGGCCAGATGACCCTATAAGGACCGCGTGACCCTATAAGGACTGCGTGACCCTATAGGATTGGGGCCGGGTGACCCTATAAGGACCAGGTGACCCTATAGGAATGCGGACAGGGTGACCCTATAGGATTGGGGCTGGGTGACCCTATAAGGACCGGGTGACCCTAGAAGGACTGCGTGACCCTATAAGGACCGCGTGACCCTATAAGGCCCCTATAAGGCCGCCCCTGCCCTCACCCTCTCCAGCCGCGCCGTGCAGTAGACGCTGAGCTCGAAGCAGCCCAGCACCTCCAGCAGCGGCGTCACCTTCTCCTCGTCCGCCGAAAACTGTTGGGGGGGGGGGGACACACGGGGTGGGGGGGGTCACCCGGGTGTCACCCTCACCCCCCCCCCCAAAAAAATGTCCCCAAGGTCCCCCCCGGGGTCCCCTCACCTTGGCCAGCAGCCGGGGCAGGATCGGGGCCAGGCAGAGGCAGAGCTGGGAGCGCTGCTCCGCCACCGCCCGCTTCTCCCGGGGGGACAGCTGGGGGGGGGCACAGGTGACAGTCACCCCCCACCCCCCCGGGGGACAATGACACCCCCCGGGGGACGCTGACACCCGCCCAGGTGACAGTGACCCCCCCCAGGGGACAGTGACCCCCCCCCAGGTGACAACGACACCCCCAAGATGACAATACTTCCCCCCCCCAGGGTGACACTGAGACACCCCCCCCCCGTGACCCCCCCCCCGGTGACAGTGACCCCCCCCAAGGTGACAATAACCCCCCCCGGGTGACAATGACCCCCCCCAAGTGACAATGACCCCCCCCCAGGTGACAATGACCCCCCCCAGGTGACAATGACCCCCCCCGGTGACAATGACCCCCTTCCCCAGTGACAATGGCCCCCCCAAGTGACAATGACCCCCCCCCCGGTGACAATAACCCCCCCCCAGGTGACAATGACCCCCCCCAGGTGACAGTGCCCCCCCCCAGGTGACAACGTCACCCCCCGGTACCTTGCGGGTGGGTCCCCGTCCCACCGGAGGCCCCCCCCCGGCCGCCCGCTTGGCGCTGGCCGCCAGGATCTCCACCAGGGCCTTCTCCTGCTGGTCGTTGAGCGCTGGGGGGGGGAACTGGGATGGACTGGGAGGGACTGGGAGGGGGCTGGGGGGGCTGGGAGGGGGTTGGGGGGGGAACTGGGAGGGACTGGGAGGGGGCTGAGGGAGCTGGGGGGGACTGGGAGGGGGCTGGGGGGGCTGGGAGGGGGTTGGGGGGGGAATGGGAGGGGGTTGGGGGGGAACTGGGAGGGACTGGGAGGGGGCTGGGGGGGGATTGGGATGGACAGGGAGGGGGCTGGGGGTGTTGGGAGGGGGTTGGGAGGGGACTGGGATGGACTGGGAGGGACTGGGAGGGGGCTGGGGGTGTTGGGAGGGGGTTGGGAGGGGACTGGGATGGACTGGGAGGGAGCTGGGGGGGCTGGGGGGAGGCTGGGAGCGGACTGGGAGGGGGTTGGGGGGGGACTGGGATGGACTGGAGGGACTGGGAGGGGGCTGAGGGAGCTGGGGGGGACTGGGAGGGGGCTGGGGGTGTTGGGAGGGGGTTTGGAGGGGACTGGGATGGACTGGGATGGACTGGGAGGGGGCTGGGGGTGTTGGGAGGGGGTTGGGAGGGGACTGGGATGGACTGGGATGGACTGGAAGGGGCCTGGGGGTGTTGGGAGGGGGTTGGGAGGGGACTGGGGGGGACTGGGATGGACTGGGATGGACTGGAAGGGGGCTGGGGGGGCTGGGAGGGGGTTGGGGGGGGACTGGGATGGACTGGGATGGACTGGGATGGACTGGGAGGGGGCTCGGGGGGGCTGGGGGGGGACTGGGGGGAGTTGGGGGGGGAAGTGGGATGGGCTGGGAGGGACTGGGAGGGGGCTGGGGGGGCTGGGGGGGAACTGGGATGGACTGGGAGGGACTGGGAGGGGATTGGGGGGGTTCCCAGTGCCTCCCAGTGCCCTCCCAATGCCCCCCAGTCCAATCCCAGTTCCCCTCAGTGTCTCCCAGTGCCTCCCAGTCCCCTCCCAGTGAACCCAGGTGCCCTCCCAGTTATCCCCAGTTCCTTCCAGTACTCCCCAGTGCCCCCCAGTGCCTCCCAGTGCCCCCTGGAGCTCTCCTAGTCCCCTCCCAGTGCCTCCCAGTCCCCTCCCAGTGCCCCCTAGCGCCCTTCCAGTCCCTCCCAGTCCCTCCCAGTGCCCCCCAGTCCCTCCCAGTGCCCCCTGGCGCCCTCCCAGTCCCCTCCCAGTGCCCCCCAGTTGCCCACCCTCCCCGGGGGCCTCCTCCAGCAGCAGCCCCCCGCCAGCCATGTCCATCCCAGTGCCCTCCCAGTGCCCCCCAGTCCCATCCCAGTGTCCCCTGCTGCCCTCCCAGTGCCCTCCCAGTTATCCCCAGTTCCTCCCAGTCCCATCCCAGTACTCCACAGTGCCCCCCAGTGCCTCCCAGTTCCCTCCCAGTGTCCCCCAGTGCCCTCTAGCGCCCTTCCAGTCCCTCCCAGTGCCCCCCAGTCCCTCCCAGTGCCCCCTGGCGCCCTCCCAATCCCCTCCCAGTCCCCTCCCAGTGCCCCCCAGTTGCCCACCCTCCCCGGGGGCCTCCTCCAGCAGCAGCCCCCCCCAGACATGTCCATCCCAGTGCCCTCCCAGTGCCCCCCAGTCCCATCCCAGTCCCCCCCAGTCCCTCCCAGTGCCCCCTGGCATGCTCCCAGTGCCTTCCCAGTTATTCCCAGTGCCCTCCAGTCCCATCCCGGTACTCCCCAGTGCCCCCCAGTGCCATCCCAGTGCCCCGTGGCACCATCTGAGTGCCCCCTAGCGCCCTTCCAGTCCCTCCCAGTCCCATCCCAGTCCCTCCCAGCGCCCCCCAGTCCCTCCCAGTGCCCCCCTGGCACCCTCCCAGTGCCTCCCAGTGCCCCCCAGTTGCCCACCCTCCCCGGGGGCCTCCTCCAGCAGCAGCCCCCCGGCCGTGTCCCAGTCCCGCAGCCGGGCCCCGGCGCAGTCCCAGAGGCTGTCCACGAGGTACGGGGCATGCTGGTGGAGCTGGGGACAGGGACAGCGCTGTCACCTGGGGTCCCTTGGGTGTCACCAGAGGTCCCCTGGGTGTCCCCTGCGTGTCCCTTGGGGTCCCCTGGGTGTCACTTGGGGTCCCTAGGGTGTCTGTCCCCTGGGTTTCCCCTGGGTTTCTCCTAGGTGTCCCCTGGGTGTCACCTGGGGTCAAGTAGGGCGACCTGGGGTCCCTTGGGTGTCCCCGAGGTGTTCCCTGGGTGTCCCCTGGGGTCCCTTGGGTGTCACCAGAGGTCCCTTGGGTGTCCCCTGGCTGTCCCTGGGTCTCCCTTGGGGTCCCCTGGGTGTCACCTGGTGTCACCCAGGGTCCCTTGGGTGTCCCTGAGGTGTTCCCTGGGTGTCCCTTGATGTCCCCTGGGGTCCCCTGGGTGTCACTTGGGGTCCCTAGGGTGTCCCCTGGGTGACCCCTGGATATTCCCTGGATGTCCCTGGGGTGTCCCGTGGGTTTCCCCTAGGTGTCCCTTGGGTGTCACTTGGTGTCCCCTGGGGTCACCCAGGGCCACCTGGGGTCCCTTGGGTGTCACCTGGGGTCAGCTGGGGGTCCCTTGGGTGTCCCCTAGGTGTCCCCCGGGTGCCCCCCGGGATGACCTGGGGTCCCTTGGGTGTCACACGGGGTCCCTGGGTATCCCCAGGTGTCCCATGGGTTTCCCCTAGGTGTCCCCTGGTGTCCCTTGGGTGTCCCTTGGGTGTCACCTGGTGTCTTCTGGGATCCCCTGAGTGTCCCTGGGCTGTCCCCTGGGTGCGCCTGGCTGTCCCCAGCTGTCCCCTGGGTGCCCCTGGCTGTCCCCTGTGTGTTCCCAGGTGTCCCCTGGATGTCCCCTGGTGTCCCCGGGGTGTCCCCGGGGTGTCCCCTGGGTGTCCCCTGGGTGTCCCTGAATGTCTCCGGGGTGTCCCCTGGGTGTCCCCTGACTGTCCTCAGGTGTCCCTGGGGTGTCCCCAGGTGTCCCCTGGGTATCTCCTCGATGTCCCCGGGTGTCCCTGAAGTCACCTAGGGTGCCCTGGGTGTCCCTGGGTGTCCCCTGGGTGCCCCTGACTGTCCCCGGGGTGTCCCCTGGTGTCCCCTGGTGTCCCCGGGGTGTCCCCGGGGTGTCCCCTGGGTGTCCCAGCTGTCCCCCGGTGTCACCTCGCTCCCGATGAAGAAGGCCAGCAGCAGGCGGAAGAAGGTCCGGTTGTCCCCGGTGCCGGGGGACGGCTCGGTGTCACCCTCGTTCCGCGGGGACAGCAGGCTGGGGACAAGGACACGGGGGTGACAATGGGGAGGGGGACATCGGGGGGGATGGGGACATGGGGTGGGGACAGGGGGACACAAAGGGACACGGGGGTGGGACACCGGGGTCCCGTGGGGACAGGGACGGGGCCGGGGACACAAAGGGACACGGGATGGGGACAGAGAGGTCCCGTGGGGACAGGGACAGGGTTGGGGACAGAGAGGGACACAGGACGGGGACAAGGCAGGGCCGGGTGCCACCGTCCCCACGGGGACGTCCCCAGCTGCCACCAAGCTCCGGCAGCCCGGTGGCGGCACCGACTGGGGACGATACCCGGGGGGACAATGCCTGGGGGTGGCACCGGGAGGGGAAAAAGACCCGGGGGGTGACACCGGGAGGGGACAGGGGACACGGGGGGTGACACCGGGAGGGGACAGGGGACACGGGAGGTGGCACCGGGAGGGGACAGGGGACACGGGAGGTGGCCCGGCCTCACCTGCGGTAGAGGAAGAGGCCGGCGGCGGAGGCGAGGGCGCGGCGGGTGCAGAAGACGGCCGGGTAGACGCGGTGGCAGTCGGCCTCCGTCAGTGCCTCGGCCACCGTGCTGCGGGCGGTGACACGGGGACACCGCTGGCCGCTGTCACCTGTCCCCGAGCCGTGTGTCCCCCCCTCCCCGCCCCTTGTCCCCGTGTCCGTGTCCTTCCCGGCCTCGTCTCACCCGTTTTTGTGTCCCCTCGGCCCTTCGTTCCCTCCAACCCCATCCCATGTCCCCAATGTCCCCGATGTCCCCCTTGTCCCCAAAGTCCCCCTTGTCCCCAGTGTCCCCAACGTCCCCAGTGTCCCCCCCCATCCCTCCCTGGCCTCATCTCCCCCATTTTGTGTCCCCTCGTCCCTTTGTCCCCTCCAAGCCCATCCCGTGTCCCCCTGTCCCTTTGTCCCCCTTGTCCCCAATGTCCCCCTGTCCCCAGTGTCCCCCCTGTCCCCAATGTCCCCCTTGTCCCCAACATCCTCAGTGTCCCCCTTGTCCCCCTTGTCCCCAATGCCCCCCTTGTCCCCAATGTCCCCAATGTCCCCCCGTCCCCAATGCCCCCCTTGTCCCCAGTGTCCCCATACCCCCTCTGTCCCCCCGTCCCCAATGCCCCCCTTGTCCCCAACGTCCCCAATGTCCCCCTTGTCCCCAGTGTCCCCCCCCCGTGTCCCCAACGTCCCCAAACTCACACCAGCATCACCGTCAGCAGCTTCACCACCTCCACGGCCACCTCGGGCTCCTTGTCCAGTACCATGGCCACCAAGCGGGCCTGGGGGGGGGGGGGGGAGGACACGGGGACCCGTTGTCACCCGCTGGGGACCTCGGCAGGGGGGTGACGGGGTTGGGGACAGGGGGAGGGGACAGCGTCACCTTGAAGCGGCTGGTGAAGAGCTCCATGTGCGCGGCCGTGTCCTGGCGGGCGTAGAGCCCCTGCAGCGCCCGCACGCAGCGCAGCCGCACCTCCCCCTGCTGCGGGGCCGAGTGTCCCCAAGGGTCCCCAAGTGTCCCCTCCCAGCCCCAAGTGTCCCCAAGGGTCCCCTCCCGGCCCCAAAGGTCCCCAAGGGTCCCCTCTCCCAGCCCCAAGTGTCCCCAAGTGTCCCCTATCCTGGCCCCAAAGGTCCCCAGCCGTCCCCTCCTGGCCCCAGTGGTCCCCAGGTGGCTCCTCTCCTGACCCCAAGTGTCCCCATGGGTCCCCAAGGGTCCCCTCCCGGCCCCAAAGGTCCCCAAGGGTCCCCTCTCCCAGCCCCAAGTGTCCCCAAGTGTCCCTTATCCTGGTCCCAGTGGTCCCCAAGTGGCTCCTCTCCTGACCCCAAGTGTCCCCAAGTGTCCCCAAGTGTCCCCTCCCAGCCCCAAAGGTCCCCAGCTGTCCCCTCTCCTGGCCCCAAATGTCCCCAAGTGTCCCCCATCCTGCTCCCAAAGGTCCCCAGCCGTCCCCTCCTGGCCCCAGTGGTCCCCAAGTGTCTCCTGTCCTGACCCCAAGTGTCCCCAAGTGTCCCCTCCTGGCCCGAAGTGTCCCTCCCTGGGTGTCCCCAAGGCAACCCCACGTCCCCGAGGTGTCCCCCAAGGTGTCCCTGTGTCCCCATGTCCCCGAGGTGTCCCCACCTTGTCGTGCAGGGTCCAGCCGAGGTACTTGAGGTGCCCGTCGGTGAGGAAGGAGGCCGGGAAGCTGCACATCCACGTCCCCAGCTCCTCCATGCACAGCGCGCGGATGTCGGGCACCACGTCCCTGGGGGGGGGGACACCGCCGTGGGGACACCGCCACGGGGACACCGCCACGGGGACACCGCCACGGGGACATCGCCACGGGGACACCGCCGGCCCCCATGGCTCCGGCCCCGCCACGCTCGGTGTCCCCAAGGCCACCACAGGGACCCCCCGTCCCGGTGACAACATCCTGGTCCCAGTCCCCAACCCCTCCTGGTGACGTTCTCCAAGGAGAACCCAACTTGGTTCCGTCCCAGTTCCAAACTGGTCCCAGTCCCCAACCCCTCCTGGTGATGTTCTTCAAGAAGAACCCAACTTGGTTCCGTCCCAGTTCCAAACTGGTCCCAGTCCCCAACCCCCATTGGTGACGTTCTCCAAGAAGAACCCAACTTGGTTCCGTCCCAGTTCCAAACTGGTCCCAGTCCCCAACCCCTCCTGGTGACATTCTCCAACAAGAACCCTTCCTGGTTCCTATCCCAACTCCAAACTGGTCCCAGTCCCCAACTGGGCTCTCCCCAGTGGCTCCAGTCCCTAACCATGCTGCTCCCAGTTCCATCCAGTGCCACCCAGTGCCACCCCACACCAACCCAGCACCACCCAGTGCCATCCAGTGGCACCCAGTGCACCCCAGCACCACCCAGTGCCCCCCAGCACGCCCCCACCTGTATCGGTGCACGAAGACGCCCTTGAAGATGGCGTTCATCATGGCCTCGATCTCCTCCTGCTGGTCCTGGAGCTGGCCGGCACCCACGGGTGTCACCGGGGCGCCCCGCGCCCGCGTCCCCGCTGCGTCCCCGAATGTCACCCACCTCCCGCAGCGTCTCCTGCAGCGACTCCAGCTTGCCGGGGGCTCTCCGGCGGGGGGGCTTGGCCCTCTCGGCCTCGTAGAGCCTCCGGGTGCTGTCGCGGCGTTGGCTCAGCCACAGCGCCACCTCCACCAGCGCCGTCATCAGCTTCATGGCTGGGGACAGCGGGACGGTGGCAGTACGGTGGTGGGGACGCCCGGCGGGTGACAATTTTTTTGGGGGGGGGCGTCACCTACCTGCCAAGGTGGCCGTGTGGCGGAAGGCGCGCACCTGGGAGTCGGCGAGGCTGGTGAGCAGCGCGGTGAGGCCGCCGAGGAGGAAGCCGTCGTAGAGGACGGAGTGGCGGCACCGCAGGGCCACCGCCACCACCGCCGCCCCGAATGACCCTCGGAAACGGCGCCACGGCCCCCCGGAGAGGGAGAGCGGGTAGTCGGCGGAGTCCTGCGGGGGGGGGGACACAAGGGGACAGAATGGAGACACAAAGGGACAACGTGGTGGGGACGCAAAGGGACAAAACGAGGGGGACATAAAGGGTCAAAATGGGGATGCAGAGGGACAATGTAGAGGGAACATAAAGGGACAACATGGAGGGAACATAAAGGGACAAAATGGGGACACAAGGGGACAAAATGGGGGGATGGAAAGGGACAAAATGGGGACACAAAGGGACAAAATGGAGACACGAAGGGACAAAACGGGGGTTGGAAAGGGGTTAAATTGGGGATGGAAAGGGATAACATGGAGGGAATGTAAAGGGACAAAATGGACACACAAAGGGACAAAATGAGGGGACACAAAGAGACAACATAGGCGAATGGAAAGGGACAAAATGGGGGGACTGGAAGGGACAAAATGGGGACACAAAGACAAAATGGGGACACAAGGGGACAAAATGGAGAGAATGTGAAGGGACAAAATGGGGACACAAAGGGACAAAATGGGGGGCAGAAAGGGACAAAACGGGAGCAGAAAGGGACAACATGGAAAGGACGTAAAGGGACAAAATGGGGACACAAGGGGACAAAACAGGGGGGATGCAAAAGGACAAAATGAGGGAACACAAGGGGACAAAATGGGGGGATTGGAAGGGACAAAATGGGGGGGTTGGAAGGGACAAAATGGGGACACAAAGGAACAAAACGGGGCCAAAAAGGAACAAAATGGGAGATTGGAACGGACAAAATGGGGACACAAAGGGACAAAACGGGGGGGCAGAAAGGGACTAAACGGGGGCAGAAAGGGACAACATGGAATGGACATAAAGGGACAAAATGGGGACACAAGGGGACAAAATGGGGGGATGCAAAAGGACAAAATGAGGGGACACAAAGGGACAAAATGGGGGGGCAGAAAGGGACAAAATGGGGGGGCAGAAAGGGACAACATGGAATGGACATAAAGGGACAAAATGGGGACAAAATGGGGGGATGCAAAAGGACAAAATGAGGGGACACAAAGGGACAAAATGAGGGGGCAGAAAGGGACAAAATGGGGGGACATAAAGGGACAAAATGGGGGGGGGATGCAAAAGGACAAAATGAGGGAACACAAAGGGACAAAACGTTGGGTCACACAGATGACAAAGTGGCAGGATCACACACGTGACAAAGTGGCGGGGACGCAAGGGGACAAGATGGCGGCGTCACACAGGTGACAAGATGGCCGCCTCACAGAAGTGACAAAATGGAGGCAATGCAAAAAAATAAAGTATCGAGAACAAAAGGGACAAAATGCTGGGGTCACAAAGGTGACAAAATGGTGGGGACGCAAAGGGACAAAGTGGCGGGGACGCAAGGGGACAAGATGGCGGCGTCACACAGGTGACAAGATGGCCCCCTCACAGAGGTGACAAAATGGCGGCGATGGAAAAAAATGTTGGGGACACAGGGACAAAATGTGGGGTCACAAAAATAACAAAATGTTGGGATCACATAGGTAACAAAATGGCAGGGACGCAAGGGGACAAAATGGCAGCGTCACACAGGTGACAAGACGGCTGCCTCACAGAAGTGACAAAATGGAGGCAATGCAAAAAAATAAAGTATCGAGAACAAAAGGGACAAAATGCTGGGGTCACAAAGGTGACAAAATGGTGGGGACGCAAAGGGACAAAGTGGCGGGGATGCAAGGGGACAAGATGGCGGCGTCACACCGGTGACAAGATGGCCGCCTCACAGAGGTGACAAAATGGCGGCGTCCCCGCACCACCACCACATCCCCCGTTACCTCATCGAAGCTCTCGGTCAGCCGCCGGATGATCTCGGTGTTCTGCAGCTCCCGCAGCATGGCCAGCGTCACCGTGCCTGCCGGGAGGGGACGTGCTGGGTGACAGGGACATCCCCCAGGGTGGTGGCAGGGGGACGGGGTGCGGGGCGGCCGCACCTCGGCAGCCGCAGGAGCGGACGATGAAGTTGACGAGCTCCAGGAAGGCCGGCTCCCGGTCCCGCTTGTAGCCCTCCAGCCACTCGTCCACCACCACCTGGAGGCGCGGTGACGCGTGGTGACGCATGGTGGCACGCGGTGGCCCCACATCAGGGCAAATGGCCCCCCCATGTCCCCTTCCCAAGGTGGACGTGTCCCCGTGTCCCTTCGGGAGCTGGCTTTGGTCCCGTGCCTCTTTGTCCCGTGTCCCCATGTCCCCTTTCTCCCCGTGTGTCTCCGTGTCCCCCCACATATCCCCGTGTCCCCCCATGTCCCCCCGTGTCCCCCCCGCATCCCCGTGTCACCTCGATGGCCACCCCGCCATTCCTGACGGCCTGGAAGAGGACGTTCTGCTCCGGGCTGCTCCCATCCTCGCTGGGCTCCCTCCGGGAATGTTTGGGGACCTGTGGAGGTGACAACGGGGTGACAAGGGGGACACGGCTTTGGGGGGGGGGGGGGGACAGGGGACACATACGGGGCAGGGGCTGGGCCCCCCCTGCGCCCCCCGCTTGGGCCGCAGGGTGGTCTCGAAGTCACTCCCGGAGTCGTCGTCGTCATTGTCACTTCTGCTGAGGATCCTGTAGGGACAGTGGGGACAGCGGGGGGGGGGGCGGCTGTTGTCACCTCCCCCCCCAAATCCTCTCCCCCCCCCCCCCCAAAAAAAACAAAACTCACGTGCTGGGGAGGCTGTCCTGGGGACGAGCTGGGCGCCACGAGGACATGGTGACAGCGGGGCCTGGGGAGGGACACAGGCCGGGGGAGGCGTGAGGAGGGCCCCCCCCCAGATCCCGCAGAATGGGGACGTGGGGGGGGGCGGCGAATACCCCCCAGGAGTCGGGGGGGGGGGGGCCGAGCCCCCAGACACTCCCTAGGGTTACATGGGGGGGGTCCCAAGGCCCCCCAGGGTCACACTGTGGGGGTCCCAAGACCCCAAAGGCCCCCTGGGGTTACATGGGGGGGTCCCAAGGCCCCCAACTGTCACATGGGGGGGGTCCCAAAGCCCCCCAGGGTCACACTGGGGGGGTCCCAAGACCCCACACACCTCCCTGGGTTAAATGGGGGGGGGGTCCCAAAGCCCCTCAAGTCACATGGGGGGGTCCCAAGGCCCCTCTCAGCCCCCCCGGGGCCATTTAGGCGGGGGTCCCAAGGCTCTCAACCACCCCCGGGGGTCACATGGGGGAGGGGGGGCAAAGCCCCCCAAAGCCCCCCCGGAATCATTTCGGGGGGGCCCCAAGGCCCCACCTCACTCCCAAACAACGTGTGGGGGTGGTCTCAAGACCCCTCAAAGCCCCCCCGAGGCCATTTGGGGGGGGGTTCCCGAGCAATGGGGGGGGGGCCCAGGCCCCTCAAAGCCCCCCCGGGGTCACGTGAGGGGGGTCCCAAGCCCCCCGAGGTCACGTAGGGGGGGGTGCTCTCCCCTCCTGGCCCCCCCGCCTGCCTCGCCTCGCGCCGCCGCGCTGCCGTCCGGCCCTGCACGTGCGCTCGGCCTGCAGCGCGCAGGCACACTGAGAGGGGCGGGGCCAGGGGAGGGGGCGGGGCCTGCGGGGGCGGTGGGCGGGGCCTGCGGGGCTGTGGGCGGGGCCTGCGGGGCCTATCGGGGGGCCCCTATGGCCTGGGGTCCCTATGGGGCCCTATGGTGGGGTCCCTGTGGCCCCCTATAGCCGGGTGCCTATAGTGCCCTATGGCCTGGGGTCCCTATGGGGCCCTATGGTGGGGTCCCTGTGGCCCCCTATAGCCGGGTGCCTATAGTGCCCTATGGCCTGGGGTCCCTATGGGGCCCTATGGTGGGGTCCCTGTGGCCCCCTATAGCCGGGTGCCTATAGTGCCCTATGGCCTGGGGTCCCTATGGGGCCCTATAGGTGGGGTCCCTGTGGCCCCCTATAGCCGGGTGCCTATAGTGCCCTATGGCCTGGGGTCCCTATGGGGCCCTATGGTGGGGTCCCTGTGGCCCCCTATAGCCGGGTGCCTAGAGTGCCCTATGGCCTGGGGTCCCTATGGGGCCCTATGGTGGGGTCCCTGTGGCCCCCTATAGCCGGGTGCCTAGAGTGCCCTATGGCCTGGGGTCCCTATGGGGCCCTATGGTGGGGTCCCTGTGGCCCCCTATAGCCGGGTGCCTAGAGTGCCCTATGGCCTGGGGTCCCTATGGGGCCCTATGGTGGGGTCCCTGTGGCCCCCTATAGCCGGGTGCCTATAGTGCCCTATGGCCTGGGATCCCTATGGGGCCCTATGGTGGGGTCCCTGTGGCCCCCTATAGCCGGGTGCCTATAGTGCCCTATGGCCTGGGGTCCCTATGGGGCCCTATAGGTGGGGTCCCTGTGGCCCCCTATAGCCGGGTGCCTATAGTGCCCTATGGCCTGGGGTCCCTATGGGGCCCTATGGTGGGGTCCCTGTGGCCCCCTATAGCCGGGTGCCTATAGTGCCCTATGGCCTGGGATCCCTATGGGGCCCTATGGTGGGGTCCCTGTGGCCCCCTATAGCCGGGTGCCTATAGTGCCCTATGGCCTGGGGTCCCTATGGGGCCCTATAGGTGGGGTCCCTGTGGCCCCCTATAGCCGGGTGCCTATAGTGCCCTATGGCCTGGGGTCCCTATGGGGCCCTATGGTGGGGTCCCTGTGGCCCCCTATAGCCGGGTGCCTATAGTGCCCTATGGCCTGGGGTCCCTATGGGGCCCTATAGGTGGGGTCCCTGTGGCCCCCTATAGCCGGGTGCCTATAGTGCCCTATGGCCTGGGGTCCCTATGGGGCCCTATGGTGGGGTCCCTGTGGCCCCCTATAGCCGGGTGCCTATAGTGCCCTATGGCCTGGGGTCCCTATGGGGCCCTATAGGTGGGGTCCCTGTGGCCCCCTATAGCCGGGTGCCTATAGTGCCCTATGGCCTGGGGTCCCTATGGGGCCCTATGGTGGGGTCCCTGTGGCCCCCTATAGCCGGGTGCCTATAGTGCCCTATGGCCTGGGATCCCTATGGGGCCCTATGGTGGGGTCCCTGTGGCCCCCTATAGCCGGGTGCCTATAGTGCCCTATGGCCTGGGGTCCCTATGGGGCCCTATAGGTGGGGTCCCTGTGGCCCCCTATAGCCGGGTGCCTATAGTGCCCTATGGCCTGGGGTCCCTATGGGGCCCTATGGTGGGGTCCCTGTGGCCCCCTATAGCCGGGTGCCTATAGTGCCCTATGGCCTGGGATCCCTATGGGGCCCTATGGTGGGGTCCCTGTGGCCCCCTATAGCCGGGTGCCTATAGTGCCCTATGGCCTGGGGTCCCTATGGGGCCCTATAGGTGGGGTCCCTGTGGCCCCCTATAGCCGGGTGCCTATAGTGCCCTATGGCCTGGGGTCCCTATGGGGCCCTATGGTGGGGTCCCTGTGGCCCCCTATAGCCGGGTGCCTAGAGTGCCCTATGGCCTGGGGTCTCTATGGGGCCCTATGGTGGGGTCCCTGTGGCCCCCTATAGCCGGGTGCCTATAGTGCCCTATGGCCTGGGGTCCCTATGGGGCCCTATAGGTGGGGTCCCTGTGGCCCCCTATAGCCGGGTGCCTATAGTGCCCTATGGCCTGGGGTCCCTATGGGGCCCTATGGTGGGGTCCCTGTGGCCCCCTATAGCCGGGTGCCTATAGTGCCCTATGGCCTGGGATCCCTATGGGGCCCTATGGTGGGGTCCCTGTGGCCCCCTATAGCCGGGTGCCTATAGTGCCCTATGGCCTGGGGTCCCTATGGGGCCCTATGGTGGGGTCCCTGTGGCCCCCTATAGCCGGGTGCCTAGAGTGCCCTATGGCCTGGGGTCCCTATGGGGCCCTATGGTGGGGTCCCTGTGGCCCCCTATAGCCGGGTGCCTATAGTGCCCTATGGCCTGGGGTCCCTATGGGGCCCTATGGTGGGCCCCCTGTGGCCCCCTATGGCCTGGGGTCCCTATAGGGCTCTATAGGGCACAATGGTGTGGGGTGCCTATAGGACCCCATAGCTGGGTCCCTATGGCCCCCTATGGACAGGGGTCCCTATAGCGCCCCGTAGCCGATTCCCTATAGTACCCTATGGCCTGGGATCCCTATGGGATCCTATAGGTGGGGCCCTATGGCCAGGTCCATATAGTGCCCTGTGGCCTGGGGGGTCCTTATAGTGCCCTCTAGCCCACTCCCTGTGGCACCCTATAGCTGGGCCCCTATGGCCCCCTATGGCCTGGGGTCCCTATAGCACTGTATAACCGGCTCCCTATAGCCCCACACAACCAGGACCCTACAGCTCCTTATGGCCAGGCCCCTATAGTGACCTATAGGTGGGGTCCCTGGGGTGCTGGGTCCCTTCAGCCACACACGAGCAGAGGCCCCTATAGCACCCTATGGCCAGGTCCCTATAGCGCCCTATAGCTGGGTCCCTATAGCCCCATACAGCCCAGGGGCGGTGCCCCCAGTGCCCCCCAGTGCCCCTCGAAAGCCTTCCCAGTGCTCCCAGTGCCCCCCAGTCTCTCCGAGTGCTTCCCAATCACTCCCAGTCCCCCCCCCCCAGTCTCTCCCAGAGTCCCCAGTGCCTTCCAGTGCTCTCCCAGTGCTTCCCAGTCTCTCCAGTGCTTGCAAGTGCCCCCCAGAACCTCCCAGTGCCCCCCCAGTCTCTCCCAGCGCTTCCCAATCTCTCCCAGTTCCCCCTCAGTCTGTCCCAGTGCCCCCCCAGTGCCCTCCCAGCTCCCCCCAGCACCTCCCAGTGCCATCCCAAAGCCTTCCCAATACTCCCAGTACTCCCCAGTCTCTCCCAGCCCCTCCCAGTGTCCCCCCCAGTCTCTCCCAGTGCCCCCTGGCCTGTCACAGTGCTTCCCAGTCTCTCCCAGCACTTCCCAGTCCCCCCCCAGTCTCCCAGTGTCCCCCAGCCTCTCCCAGTGCTTCCCAATCTCTCCCAGTGCACCCCCAGCCTGTCCCAGTGCCTCCCAGACTCTCCCAGCGCTTTCCAGTGCCCCTCCCAATCTCTCTACCAGTTCCCAGCAGCCTCTCCCAGTGCTTCCCAATTTCTCCCAGTGCTTCCCAGTCTCTTCCAGCACTTCCCAGTCCCCCCCCCCAGTCTCCCAGTGCCCCCCCAGTCTCTCCCAGTGCTTCCCAATTTCTCCCAGTGCTTCCCAGTCTCTCCCAGTGCTTCCCAGTCTCTCCCAGTGCCCCCCCCCCCCGGCCTGTCCCAGTACTTCCCAGACTCTCCCAGCGCTTCCCTGTCTCTCCCAGTGCCCCCCCAGTCTCTCCCAGTGCCCCCCCAAGTCTCTCCCAGTTCCCCCCCAGTCTCCCCGAGTCTGTCCAGTGCCCCCCGCAGTCTCTCCCAGTGCCCCCCCAGCGCCCTCCCAGCTCCCCCCAGCGCCCCCCAGCCCCTCCCAGCGCCCCCCGTGTCTCCCCCAGACCCAGTCCCTTCCCAGTCCCTTCCCAGTCTCCCCCAGTTCCCGGACCCGGGGGGGGGGCCGGGGGGGGCCGTCCCGGTGCCGCGGGGCGGGGCGGGCCAGCGGGAGACAAAGGAGGAAACTTCGCCGGGAGCAGCGGAGCCGACGGGACCCCGGCCCCCCCCGGCCCCCCCCGCGACCCCCGGGACCCCCCCGGTGCCCCCCGACCCCCCCCCGATTCCCTCCCCCCCCCCCCCGCGCCGCCAGCGGGCCTGGGACGGCCGCCCCCCCCCCCGTCACCGGGACCCCCCCCGGAGGATAGTGGGGGACCCCCCCCCTTAAAAAGGACCCCCCCGAAAAGGCCCCGGGACATTCCCCCCCCCCCCCCCCGGGAAAGGAGCCCGGGACCCCCCCGGGATGCGGGGGGGGTGAGAGGGAGGCAGCGGCGGCTCGAGTGTGGGGTGAGTGCGGGGGGGCACGGGGGGGGGCACGGGGACATGGGGGAGCGCGGGGACAAGAGGGGGCACGGGGACATGGGGGGGGCACGGGGACATGGGGACATGGGGAGGAAAGTGGGGGCACAGGGACAAGGGGGGGGGGCCGGG